>NC_041350.1:19016213-19031213 GCF_004354835.1 Perca flavescens
ATGCTGGTTGTTTGGGTGTTGACAGGTATCTTTTATACAGGTAACGAGGTGAGGCAGGTGTATTTGATGTAGATAATTGGTTCGGATTGGGGCTGTGTCTTAAAGAAAGACTAACTGGCTTGTAGGAGCCAGAATACTTGCTGTTTGTCCAGGGGGTCAAATACTTGTTTTTCCTCATCAGATGGTTATCAATTTTAATAAATTCATATGATGTGATTTTCTGGAATTTTCTTTGGGATTCTGTCTTTCACTGTTAGAATGTACATATGATTACAATTGTAGATTTTTGCATTCTTTGTAAGTGGGCAAACCAAAATCAGCAAAGGGTCAAATACTTATTCCCCACTGTATATATATATATATATATATATATATATATATATATATATATATATATATATATATATATATATATAATTAATCATTAATATTTATGTATGTGTTTATGCTATACAATAATCAACATATTAATCTATAATGAAAACAAACGTTTGTTGCTACCCTAATTGACTCAGTGCTGAGACCAGGGGAGTCTGTGGCTCAGTGGTAGAATGGTTGCCTGCCAATCGGAAGTTTGGTGGTTAGATCTCTGGCCCTGCAGTCCCATGTCGAAGTGTCCTTGGGCAAGACACTGAACCCTGAGTGGCCCCCCGATGCTGTGCATCGGAGTGTAAATGTGTGTGAATGTTTATCTGATGAGCAGGTGGCACCTTGTACGGCAGCATCGGCCACAGTGTATGAATGTGTCTTCCTGTACTATGTAAAAGTGCTTTGAGTAGTCGTTAAGACTAGAAAAGCGCTATAGAAATACATTCCATTTACATTTACCAATACAATACAACTCAGCCTGATGAGACTGAATATAATTTAGCTTTATACACTACAAATGATCTGACTGTTTTTTTGTGCCGTTTTGGGCGAGTGTTCAACTGGACTGGAAGAATTGTAGAGAGGTTCCATGGAAATGTAGTGAGTGTAGCAATTTTTGACCTGTTTTGGTGAGCATCCATCTGGTGTGTGATATTCTGTGTTCCTGTCAGAACTGATTACATTTAAGTTGCTCCAGATCTCCTTGGCTGTAGATCTGCCCGAGGCCTAGCTAGCAACTGACTGGCTAGTATTTTCGGGTGCTGCTCCTTTTTTAAATAGAGCATCTGATTTCCTTCCCCTGCTCTGCTTCTTTGTTGCAGCAACGGTGAATGTTGCAAGTACTCCTATGTGTTGTGGTGATGTTTGATCAAGAACATGCTCTAATTTACTGTTATGCCACCAAGATCAGGAGCCGGGATGAGACTCTCTGAGGGCATTGAGTTTGATGCGACCTCTTCAAAGTTACATCTGCAATTAGGTCATAAACAGAGAAGCCAAACATAGTGCATGTGTAAAACCATCATACACTTGCATGACAGCTGACAGATCAGACACCGCAAGTCCTCTGGCTCCACCTTTTCTCTGTCGTGTCTGTCTTACTCTCTCTTCCAACTTTCCCTGGCAATTCTTATCCCCCTCCCCATCTTTCCCTCGCTCATCTTCTTATAATGCCCCCTTGCATAAGCAGAGTGCTGGTTTTAAGCCCCAGCAACAAGACTCTTGATGTAGACAGACAGGGGAGGGGAGGAGGGACCTAGAAAAGGCTCTGGGTTACTAGGCTAAGACCGGAGAGAGGTTACTGTTACTTTACAGCCACGTTTTCCATCTAAAACTGATCGTGATGTTCACATATGTTTGTCATAAGGACACCATTCATCCTAAGCTTCACCTTTGGACCACACTGGCCTAAGGGCGTGACGTTTATACCTTATCTCACTTTCTTTTTTGGGATACAGAAGAATAGTGCATTGTTATTAAGATTTAAAATCCTATTTTATTATTATAATCTTTCATGATTCAGTGTATGGGTGTGTGCTTTTATTGCATCAATTAAATCTTTTTTTATCCTGCACCTGTACCAAACTGGGTTTAGTTGTGCATGTTATCCACCTTCTTTGCAACTTACAGGTATTTCCATGTATGTAAGAACGCCATAGGGACTTTTATTTTTTTTTTTAAATGTCCTTCACAATTTCCAGATATAAAGAATAATTATTTATTTTTTTTACATAGGATTGATATTCAGCTGTTTATGTCTGGCCAATCCAGACAACCGCCTTCTTACCCAACAATAGACTTTTTCTTGCACTGTCTTCATTTTCATTTTTTTTCTCCCTACTCTGTTATGTTGGCTTTGTAACTCACTGCGTTCAAAACCATAAAGAGCCACTGTTTCTCTTAAATTGTAAAATGAGTTCAGACTGTTAACAAATGACAGGAAATGAAACTGAAATGAAGCTAAGTGTCCATGCTGATCATTTCCAGTCATTGGCAGCCAAGCCTTGTAGGAAAGACCCTCAAGAGTAATGGAGCAAAACTATGATGTATCAACTCAGTTTCTATTTTTTAAGAGGATAGATTACTGGTGGAAAAAAGGGAAATAATGTCCCTAAGGAATATCTAAACCTTAAGTGATTTTTGCCCTAACAAACAGAAAGCATCTGCTTATTTGTGAGTGGTATTGTGGTTAACTTCCATGTCCTCTTCCATAAACAAATCTATTTTTCTACCAGAGACAACGTTTTGTTTACCCACTATTTCACCACATTTCAATACTTATACCGTAAGTGGTCATTTCAGCTGGGATTTTAAGGAAAAATCCAAGGAGAGTAGGTATTCCCATCCCATTTCAGGTTGCTCTAATGAATACGCCACATGACCTTAGTCCTTATCCATTTTTCTGCTGAAATGCAACACTGCTTTTCGTTTCTTTACCATTTTTCCAGAAGTGGTGCAAAACTGAAAGGGTGAAAAAAACAGAGAAAAAAGGAACATGACAGCACAGGAAACGACAAACCGAACATTATGGGATGCCGGTTTTCTCTTTCTTGGAAAAACGAAAAAATGCAGGCCAAGCATCAGGTCTCCACCATCTTGTGGCTTCCAGTGCTGCGCCAGCATCCATCCACTGCAGTCGTCCCTCCACACACACACACACACACACGCACGCACGCACGCACGCACACGCACACACACACACACGCGCACGCACACACGCACGCACGCACGCACACACACACACACGCACGCACACGCACACACACACACACACGCACGCACGCACGCACACACACACACACACGCACGCACGCACGCACACGCGCACACACACGCACGCACGCAAAGTACTGTCACATATTCACATAAGCAAACTGACGATAACCCCCTAAATGAAGATGTGGTTGAGGCATTTTGATTGGACTGGAGCCCTTTATTAACTACTGTTTATGAGGCAGAAGAGCTTCAAACCCATAAGTTCCAGCGTCAAGTGCAAGAGAGAGGGGATTTCTTTTTCTTTCCTTCTCTTTTTCATGGAGAGAACAGAATGTACTAAAGGCAACATGCAGGCAGGAAGAGAGTGGCTAAAGCCCTAATGATATAGTGTATGATTGTAACCTGTGTGTGTGTGTGTGTGTGTGTGTGTGTGTGTGTGTGTGTGTGTGTGTGTGTGTGTGTGTCAAAGGGAATAGCAGAACCAGTTCAGACCTGCAAATGTTGGCATATTGATGTTGCCTCCTATAGGCAAAGAAAGTAATGGCTGCTGCAGTTTTAACACTTGCACCTGCAGGGAATGAGTGTTACAACCACAGTTTATTTTATAAATGTGGTTAGCCTGTGTGTTTGTATTCTTTCCAGTATCCTAGAAAATATGTTCAAGTTAACAAAATCCATACATTTTAAATGTAAAACATAAAACCTTAAACTCCAGTTGTAACACTCCCTGAAGGTGGCACACTAGTCAACATTGTAGAAGCTGCTACATTACTTACACGTCTACACTCCTGCTGCCGATAAACAGTCTTCATGCCCTGCTTCTCATATCATCGCCAGTGAGAGTGTGAAAGGTCAAGTACGGAACTTCCTGTCCAGATTTCAGGAAGTGGAAGCTGTTAAGTCGTACAGTAGTGGACTGAGCATTTGGGTTTAAGCTGTTTTCAGTGTTCTCTTTCATTTATATGGGGTTGTGAATTTACTTACATATGCCGAATCACCTTACATGGCAAAGACAATCACAGGAATATGTTCACTGAAATCCAATCTGGAAAGTAACATCTTAGAAAGATTTGTATATACTCCCTGGGCCCTTGCCATCAAACCTAGACAATGCCCTGGTTAGGAATGGGCTTCTGCAGAGAGAAGGATTTGGGAGAGCCTGTCAGTGGCCTGGTTAAGAGCAGACAAGGCAGAGCAAGGGACTGGCAGTGCCCTGGTTAGTCCGGCATTATGAATGTGTCTGCGTAAAAGGGGTCAGTTCCCCTGCTTCGCAGCTCATACCCCCTCCAGGTTTTCCATAATTGTCAAACAACGCACCGAACAGGGGAAGGAAACTGTGTTCAGTTTGAGCTGAGTTTAGAACACCTCAGCGAGTCGCTGACATATAACTTCCTTCCCTTCTTTCCCCCCCTTCTCCACGTTTTCAAACATGTTCTTGACCGAACAGCATTACACCTTTTGCTTGAAGATGAATAATCAATCAAAGAAATACAGAAATATTAGTGTTCATGAACACTAATATTTGTGGGTTATGGTCCTCCTTCAATCATTTATTCAGCTCTAATCTTTACCCTCAGTTTTTCCTTTGACATCTTCTCATTTCTTCTCTCCTTTACATCTCACCCACCATTCTTCTTATTCCCTCCTGTCTTGTCCCAAATGTAGCTAATGAGGCCCCAGCCTTGCGATAAGTGAATCAGGTATGTTGATTGGTTTGGCAGAGGTGGGCCCTTGCCAGAGTCGCTGTGCACGCACTGTCGGCTCTTTTAAAGCGGCAACTTGGCCGCGCTGGTGTGCGTGTCTGAGAGAGATGGAGGGGAGAGATGTGGGAGGGAGGGAGGGAGGTAGAGAGCTGGCAAAGAAATAAAGGGAAAATGAAAGGAGAGGTAGGCAGCCTGCCAAGACAGGAGTAGCTGGACCTAGTGAAACACCATTATTAACCAGGACAAGCCTCAACCAGAGCTGCTCCTTGAGTTGTTGAATTTCAGAAATCGTGCAGGGGCCCAAAACCCAACCCAAAGATAATCAGAAATCAGTTAAAGGCAAAATAATTAAGACTGAATTTAAAGGACGTTTTATTATTGAATGGGTAGTTGTAGGACCACCATCTACCATCTGCAAATACATGCTGCTCAACATCAGAAGGATGTGTCCCCTTCTAACCCAGAAGGCAGCTCAGGTTCTAGTTCAGGCTCTTGTCATCTCCGGTCTAGACTACTGTAACTCCGTCCTGGTTGGTCCGCCTGCAAGGGCCATCCGGCCTCTGCAGCTCATCCAGAATGCAGCAGCTTGACTGGTCTTCAACCTACCTAACCTACCTTTTCTCACACTACATTACTCCTCTGCTCCCTTCACTGGTTACCAGTTGCTGCCCCATCCGCTTAAAGACACTAGTACCATGCTGCTGACGGATTAGGCCCAGGTTGCATCCAGGACATGGTCAAACCTTTCACCCCAGCCCGTCCACTCTGCTTTGCATCGGCCAATCTGCCTGCTACTCCCTCACTGCAAGGGACACTTAATCACTCAACAAAATCCCGACTGTTTGCTGTCCTGGCTCCTAAATGGTGGAACGAGCTTCCCGTTGATCATCATCATAGACCCTGGTCGTGCAGATTTCATGAGGTCACGAATTGAGGATGAGCTTTCATCCACCGTGCTCCTCACAAGTAAACCGGCTGGACGCAAGAAGAGCCTTGAGTACTTGAAGTTAGCTGATGACAACATCGTCTGAGAATGAAAAGAACAACGGCCTTGAAAAGCTTGCAGGAAGACAACAAAGTAAAGGAGCTGACACAGGAAGTAGAGAGGCTGAAGAACCGCCTTAAACAGATGGAGATAGTGGAGGAGGATCTAAAGAACTCTGAGTACAAAAATGGCGAACTTCATGAGAAGTTCCAGATGGGACAAAACCGGGCTCGCCAACTGAGCGAGCAGGTGGAGCAGCTCAGCTGTGCGGAAAAGGTGGAATTGGAAGAAATGGAACCAGTAATGTGGATAAACACGGCAATGGGAGCACTAACATTAGCCCCAACATCCCCGCCAAGGTCCTGGAGAATAGCAAAGCTGAGAATGAAGAGATTATTGTGAAGGGAGGTTTCAGAAAAGATAAGCTCAAATATAGGAGTGCTGCAACTGTCTCAGAGCCGAGTTCCCCCAAACACAGGAACAGGGAGCTCTCTCCTCAGCATAAGAGAGAGAGAGAGACCAAGCTGAGGAGCAAAGATCACAGCCACTCAGAGGAGATCTCTCCTAAGTCTGTGAGGAGACCTCTCAGTCCTGCTCACAAGAGGAGCCATGTCCTGCTCTGTAAACACATCCTCTACTGATATTAAGAAAGCACCTGTTCATAGTCGCTACCCTCCAGCAGCTAATGACCAGAAGCCACTGAGGACAGCTCACAAACAGACAGATGGGGAGAATCTAGTGCAGTGTGAAGAGCTGTCCTGAAGAATTCAGCTATAGCTATGTAAATCTTTTTGTGTCAGTGAGCGCTCTCTGCTTTTAAAGCTTACTGTACATAGCCATTTGGCATAGTATTTTTACTCCACTGGAACAGGATCCGTCAGGACAGGCTTGGATCACAGTGACCACCTCAAGACAACAGAGATAAATTGGTCTACAACTTATTTAACAGCCACAGCTGGGCAAAGCTATGCAACCCAAAATTACTTTATTGACTAAGGTGTTTTTACATTCAAGTGGACAGCTAGGCTAGCTATTTTCTCTTAACATTTTTCACAATCTCTCTTTTTCCTATTCCTTATTCAGTCCATGTACTTTGCAGTATTTCCTCAAAGTCTTGTACTCACTGAGAAGATTACCAAACCACTAGACCTCATGAAAGTAAAGCATAATTAAAACACTACAGCTAAACGCTTGGAGTTCCCATTGTGCTTTTTCTTTAAGTAATCGTTGCCATATTGACTTTCAAAGCTTATTGCATTGGTTTTTGTTTAATAAGACATTTAATGAATTGTGGGAAGAGTGGTTTGGGCTTTTTACATCAAATGAAACGATAGAAAATATATGAAACTATGCTGGAGTAAACCCTAATGGCAAGTTATACCTTGTTGTATACCATGTACGCACATAGATAAAAAAGATTGAGTAAATTTACTGCATCGGTTGATGTTTTTACAGCAGTAAAAGTTATTTAAGGTACAGGAAAACTAAAGTAGTCTTTTATATGTAGTGGTTTGTAGCTTCAGAGAGACAATCTTTGAACATGGTATTGTAGACGAGGTGAAAAGGGAGGCATGGAGCCGGTTTTCAGGGGGTCGATAAGTGATGATGTGTGCAGATGTTATGTCCTACCCTCAGGTCGATTTTTCCCTCGCGGTCAGTGGGGGAAGCTCTGTAGAATGACAGGGGGAAGGGGAGAAATAGGATTTAGGAAAGCACACTACCTGAATCATGCATGATACAAAAGCTTTAGCTGTTAGATTTATGTAGGCCATGCCGATAGGCATACTGCTGTGTGCTAATAATCTTTTTTTTCTCATCACATAGAGCCATGCTGGGCCCACAGATGGGTAATGCCACATTGTAATGGCTGTAGAAATAGAACCTCTGATATAATTGTACTGATTAACAAGGCTAAGGACATCGCAGCTTCAATATCCTTCTTTGCGATTAGATTTCTGATCTTGTATCGCAGCAAAATTATTTCTGCCTTACAGTCTCTGTCGCAGAGTGAAACGCTTTTCTTTTATTATCGCATCTGTCCTATTCAACCATGAATGGTGTAGTGGTGTGACGGGCCGGTGATGTTGTGGTTGCCGCGGTGACGGCTGTGTATGTGAAGGAGGCTGTGTTATTGAGATATGCTACTGTCAGCGGAAGCAGGCAAGCATAAATCGATGTGTGTGTGTGTGTGTGTGTGTGTGTGTGTGAGTGTGTGTGTGTGTGTGTGTGTGTGTGTGTGTGTGTGTGTGTGTGTGTGTGTGTGTGTGTGTGTGTGTGCATGTTGGAACCCCCATCTCCTTCAAAGGACGGACAAGGTGAAATACATGTGGGTTCAGTGGCAAAAAGGAAGAGAGGTGCAGTGTGTGTGTGTTATGGCCACTTAATGCACACTTAATTGTCATGATGATGAATGGTACGCCACAGATAATGTAATATTTATTTTTATAAGTGAAAAGAATGTAAACTAACTTTATGGTGATTGAGATACTAATTCTTTGTCAAATTTGTAATTGTTGTAAAATGTAGCAAGAGAGAGATTTGTTTCTGTATTTGTACGAGTGTGTTTTTATTGTACATGCATCTCTTGCGCCTCTTTTGAGTCTCGTCCTATGGTTTGTGTCATAGCAATTAGATTGAAGTGTAAAATCATACAGTATTCTACCGACTGTTTTGGTGTGCAATCCTTCTCCTCACTTACTGAGCTACTTTTTGAGAATCCAAATGACTGTCATTGACACATTAGGTATGACTAAGTGTTATTTCCTCTCTCCCTCCTACAGATGACAGTTTTGTCTGCTAAACACCACTCTGAGGGAACTTCAAAGTCTTAAGGTGACAGTGACCGACAGACTGCTGAGAGGAAAGAGTATTTCCCCAAGGACCTAAAGGACGTGATAACACTACCACACAAATGTGGACCTCCCAAAACATTGTCATCAAATAATCTGAAAAAAACAAAACTAAAGATATAACACAAAGTATTTTGTAGCCATGTCTGACCATAAAGACATGACGCATCGCCACCTGCGGCACAAGCTACAGAGTCTCAGTCGAAGACTGGATGAACTGGAAGAAGCAACCAACAAGCTGCAGAAGTCTGAGGATGAGCTACTTGACCTTCAGGTCAGTACTGGTTGACTTCAGACAGTGTTTGTTTGTGTATGCATATCAGAAGCAATGAGTGGAAAGAGGTGAAATTGATATACACTACATGAATAGATTAATGAATGGTTGAACTCTATCTGTCTATCTATCTATAGGACAAAGTCATCTATCTATCTATCTATAGGACAAAGTCATCTATCTATCTATAGGACAAAGTTATCCATCTATCTATCTATCTATAGGCCAAAGTCATCTATCTATCTATCTATCTATCTATAGGACAAAGTCATCTATCTATCTATCTATTTATCTATCTATCTATCTATCTATAGGCCAAAGTCATCTATCTATCTATCTATCTATCTATCTATAGGACAAAGTCATCTATCTATCTATCTATCTATCTATCTATTTATCTATCTATCTATCTATCTATCTATAGGACAAAGTCATCTATCTATCTATCTATAGGACAAAGTCATCCATCTATCTATCTATCTATAGGACAAAGTCATCCAGGGAGAAGGCAGCAACTCAGCCCTGCTTGGAGATGTGGAGGACCTGAGGAAACGTCTCCTAAAGATCCAGGGTAAGGATGAGGAGGTGCGCAAAGCTGAGGATCTCTGCCGCACAGTCAGAGAGAAACTGGAGGAAGAGGAAAGCCTGACACAGGAGCTAAAGGCAGAGATTGAACGTCTACAGCGGAGGATGGCCGAACTGGAGAAACTGGAAGAAGCTTTTGGGAAAAGCAAGTCTGACTGCAGCCAGCTCTGTCTAAGCCTCAATGAGGAAAAGAACTTGACCAAGAAGCTCTCGTCTGAGTTGGAGGCCCTCAAAGCACGTTTGAAGGAGGTGGAGGGATCTGAGATAAAGCTAGACAAAGCAGAGCAGGCTTTGGCTATGGAGCTTGAGAAACTGAAAGGATTCACCCAGACCTTTATGAGTGAGCGTAAGAGGCTACTGGAGAAGCAGAGGGAAGACGAGAAGATCATTCTCAAGCTGACAGAAAAATTGGAGCACCAGAAAAATCGCCTTGGCGTGTCAGCAGACCCTGGTCGTCCAGATTTCATGAAGTCACTAATTGAGGATGAGCTTTCATCCACAGTGCCCCTCACAGGTAAACTGGCTGTACGCAAGAAGAGCCTTGAGTATTTGAAGTTGGCTGATGATAACATCGGTCTTGAGAACAAATCTGAGAATGAAAAGAACAGCGGCCTTGAAAGCTTGCAGGAAGACAACAAAGTAAAGGAGCTGACACAGGAAGTAGAGAGGCTGAAGAACCGCCTTAAACAGATGGAGATAGTGGAGGAGGATCTAAAGAGCTCAGAGTCCAAAAATGGTGAACTTCATGAGAAGTTCCAGATGGAACAAAACCGGGCTCGCCAACTGAGCGAGCAGGTGGAACAGCTCAGGACGCAGCTGTGCGGAAAAGTTGGAATTGGAAGAAATGGAACCAGTAATGTGGATAAACACGGCAATGGGTGCACTAACATTAGCCCCAACAACCCCGCCAAGGTCCTGGAGAATGGCAAAGCTGAGAATGAAGAGATTATTGTGAAGGGAGGTTTCAGACAAGATAAGCCCAAATATAGGAGTGCTGCAACTGTCTCAGAGCCGAGTTCCCCCAAACACAGGAACAGGGAGCTCTCTCCTCAGCATAAGAGAGAGACCAAGCTGAGGAGCAAAGATCACAGCCACTCAGAGGAGATCTCTCCTAAGTCTGTGAGGAGACCTCTCAGTCCTGCTCACAAGAGTAGAAGGACACCCAAACCCTCAACTACTGCAATTTCATCTAATAATGGAATAAGAGACACAGGACGAGGAAATGAGGAAAAGACAAGAGGAGCCATGTCCTGCTCTGTAAACACATCCTCTACTGATATTAAGAAAGCGCCTGTTCTTAGTCGCTACCCTCCAGCAGCTAATGACCAGAAGCCACTGAAGACAGCTCACAAACAGACAGATGGAGAGAATAAAAAGAGCAGAGTAGAAAAGTATTCCAAATTGTACGTAGGTAGTGATAGCGAATCAAACAACTCTGACGTAGTGCCTGACAGTGCCAGTAACATCAACAGTATCTCTGCTTTAGAGAAGGACACAGCGTCTGCCTCAGATCAGGAATCAACAGACCAAGTTCAGGAATCTGTCTCTGCGTCTGCCGCCTCCACCCTGTCCAAAGCCAATGGATCCTACACAGCCTACAGATCTCGCATCACTCCATTGTTGCCCAACGACCAGGGATCAGAGGGTCAATCATCTGCCTCCGAAACAGAATCTACTGGTTCAAGGCCCTCTGAACCAGAGCCTGTTACTGAGACAACTACTACAACAAGCCTAAGCAGTAGGACTCCAACCTCCAGATATCCCAGAAACTCCCTTGTCCATGACTCACATTCAGAGGGTTCTTCTTCCCGGAGCTCGTTTGATGAGGAGCTCCACAACAGACCACTGTTAGCTGAGGGAGGCCAACAGGGGCCCACGCATACTGCATCAGGGATTGAGATCCAGCGAGTGTGCAGCCCACGGGAGGCGCTTAGGTCAAAAGCTGTCATCAAGCCTGCGATTGTTGAGATTGACAGGAAGGAAGTGATGATTTCAGAACCTTTGTCTACAAATGGCAAACCCAGAATCTCCACCAAACCTATGGTGACCACCACAAGTAAAATGACCAGTAGTATAACCATCTACCCCAATGACCCAAGCTCTTCCAGAACCAGCAGTCGCAGCAGTAGTGTGTCCAGTGAACCTGTGCCGATTAAAGAACGCCACACCTCCACCAGTAACATCCTCATAGGTAAGCACCACATGATGCTGTATGTAACAATTTAACAACTGGATTAGCACATGAGGTATAAAAACAGCCATGTTGGCTGCTGTGAGGCTGTATTCACAGAAGTGTTCTGAGCTGTCAGCATGCTAACAGGCGTCAGTCACACTGTCAACTTGTTGTATCTTTGAAATGTTTTGCTTAAAAAAACAATTTTACTTATTGCCAGGCCCCAGCAGTGAGCACCATGGCAGTATCTCCATCCCGTATGAGATCTCCATTCCTAAGAGCGAGATCACCTTGCGGCCGTGCCTGGACCAGGACTGTGGGCCGGACGAAACCAGTGATTCCTCATCAAAGTCCAAACTCCACAACCCTTCCAGAGTGGAGACCACCACCAGCCACCTGTGCTGCCAACGCAGCAAAATCAGCCACCACTCCCCGGACACCACTTCCGCAGACTTTAACGACACAGAGTCGGGCTTCGAAAGCAGCAGCAGCACCACCACGTTCACCAGCTGGAGACACCAAAGACAAGGCCATCACTCCCAAGACGATAGTTTACCAGACATGAAGAATGTGACTATGAGAAGCACCTGGAAGAACCAGGGCACTTCGTCAGTGGATGAGACAAGACGGGGAAGAGGAGGTGCAAGAACGATGGCTGATGGTGGGTCAGAAGATGAAGCAGAAGCCGCCACAACATGGAGGGCTTACCGGGCAACCACCATCGATACAGAAGAAATGATTCACAGTGGAACAGGAGCTGGTGGGAATGCTGAGGCACAGAAGGGAGCCAAGCCATCCCCTGCAGAGGTGAGCTATAGAATACATGTATGAGACAAATGAGTACATTCTTCACACAAAGGTAATACTAAGTTGTAGGATAGGAGTGAACTACTTCATAGCTGCATAATGTTGCTCTGTGTGTTGCTACCTGTCCCAGGTGTACATGCGTAGAATCAACAGTGTGGTTACTAACACCAGAGAAATTGAGGAACCAGCGCTTCGCCGAGGCAGACAGTCACAGTCTCCCACCATGGAAGCAAGGGGCCTGGGAAGGACCATACCCCATGCACCTGTTACCTCTCAGTCCTGGGCCCGATCCTACACACAGGAACCACAGGTAGGACAACCGACTTTAGGTTTTTACACTTTTCTGCTCTCATAAGATGTGTTGTTTTTAATTGATGCAGGTCGAAAGAAAGTCTTAATATAAATTGATTATTTATTAGTCTTCATCAAATGGTAAGCACAAAACAAGTGTCAATGTTCGGCGAAATTTCACTAATGACTTTACATGCTTGGTGTATATAGCGTTTGACAATATGAAAGGACAACTTACTTAAATAAACGGAATCACTATTTAAATAATCCCTTGGAAAATTAGTCCTTGTTTTTGCTTTAAATTTCTCAGACATTTCTGGCACTAAACCAACATGTGCCTGCACTATTACTGCATAGTGTGGCTTTTAAAGTACCCTGCATTGCTGTGCAGGTGGAGGCATTATCCGCACCACTCTGGAAATAGTTTAGTCTTGAAGATAAAAGTCCAGAAAGTACAACCGCAGGGCTAAGCTCCTGGTGTGTCCACTTTGCATGAGAGCTCAGCTTGTATTTTTCCCTGACGCCAGGCTCTGTGACTTCAAGCTTAGCGCAGCAGTTCTGTAGGCCCCACTCCTGCTGCCCCAGTAAGCACAAAGAGAAAAGGGTGGGACAAAAAAAGAGGGAGGATGGAAATGAAAAAGACCTCAACAGGGGGAAAAGAAGGTTAGGAAAACCTCAAGGAGAAGAAAATAGCTTTCTTGTATTTAAATGTGCCACCACGGCCTGTGCCCCTGCCAGGCGACATTGCTATTCTACGCAAACATTACTGAAAATAACAGTTTGAATACTCACCCCCACATAGTGCATGTATAGGATTAATGTGTTTGTGTATAGATTCACATCTATGCTTCTTTCATCACTGGGCAAGAGCTTACATCAGGTGGTTTTAATTTGAAGTTATTATCCGCCATTAGTTATTATGAGATATTTAAGTTTTTTCTTTTCACATCTCGTATGGGAAAATGTCCACCACTGTAAGCACAACCTGACCTATAACTTCTCCAACACTTAAGACTGATGATTGTGGAGCTATGTTATAAACAACTAATTTCTGTGCAAAGAGCCAGATTGAGCCCTCTGATTTCATGTATGTGTGCCTATGCATCAACATGTAAGATTGTATGCATAGCTACAATTTAATTAATGTAGTGTGAAAGTTTATACAAGTCATCAGAATGATAAGGTGAAAACTACTAATGTGCTACAGTATTAACTTACTTGTCTACTGGTATATAATATATTCAAAGTTAAAGTGGCTGTAGTACTGCTTACAGAGTGGGCTCCCTGGCTACACTAACATGTCAGTCTGTCAGTTTGACAAATTATGCTGGACTAGAGACCTTTGTGTAAAATATCTGTGTTTTCCCCTATAAATAAACTGGACATTACCAAGGAGACGGACACACACATGCAAAGTGTCCGATGTCTCATCCATCATCTTTTCTCACATTTGCAATCTAGAGCAATAACATTATCTGGAGTTAAACTCTTTTTGTCTTGCATTTATACATCACACTGAGATTTGCTATAAAAAATAATCCTAGTGAGATTTATTAAGACTTAATTATTTTTTTGTTTTACATGGTATACTATGCACGAGTAGATGTACCGTTGTTGTTTTTTTAGCCGTTATGCTGAAGTCATGATTTAAGTGTCTTCTTTTAGAAGTAGTGCACTCAAGAGTTATTGACCAGGTCAGTCCGATTTCAAGGGGTTACAGGGTCAGGGTTGTGTTTTGCACCAAAGTCGTGTAATGCTGTTAGGGATTCATTGTCGGGGCCAGTTTTCAACTCATGGGTTCTCTTCCTCTGAGAACTTTCACTAAG
Organism: Perca flavescens; assembly: GCF_004354835.1. NCBI lineage: Eukaryota > Metazoa > Chordata > Actinopteri > Perciformes > Percidae > Perca > Perca flavescens. Next base: position 19,030,791 of record NC_041350.1, read on the forward strand.
GCTGGGAATCCACTCTTTAGGTAGAGACAAAAATGTTTCAGAAAATGTGCCTAAAAGATAACATGAACTGGTCAAGTTCGTAATTACTTACTCTGTGATCAGATAGTTCTTAATTCAAATAATGTTTTTGCCAAGTTTGGATGGTTTAATTTAAGTTATTGTACAGTCACTTGTGTGTAGACAACATTTTATATTTAAAACTATAGTGTGTAGTTTCTGTCGCACTAAAGCTTTAAGAACTCTGCTGCTTATGTTCAATGAGAAAAGCACTTGTTAACATGTTTAAATATTTCATCAGTGCGCATCAGTCGGAGTATCATACAAACACTCACACGAACACACTCCAGTATGCTCCAGTCACAGCAAAGACAGTGAACACAGCTGGGATCTCTCATCTCCAGCTAGATGATACATTGCATACCA